>NW_028188077.1:0-14000 GCF_964204655.1 Triturus cristatus
AAACACTACCCCCAATACGACCCCCTACACTATACAAATTATCTACTGGCGGTCTCCAGTATTATCTACTGGTGGTCGCCAGTAGATAGTTATAGTTAGGACCTATTTTCCATTGAAAAAGCATTTTTTTGTTTTCCCAATAACTTTGGTGCCGGTTGACGAATCTAAATGAAATCTTCCAAACTTATGGACCACTCCCGTCAACTCCTATCCTGAAAATTTGGGGTGATTTGCCAAGCAGGGGCCGAGGAAAAAGGGGTGTCCGAAAACGTGTTTTTCCATGTTATTTTCCATAGGAAACTTTAGACACGGCTACAGCTCGAACTGCTGAACGGAATTACAGCAAATTTGGCAAAAAGCTAGCCCTTGGCTCAGAAAGAGACCTTTTTGTTAAATCGTGTAAATCCGTTAAGTAGTTCATGAGAAATTTTAAAAAACAGAGGTCGAAAAATGCATTTCCCACAGGAAACTTTAGACACGGCTACAGCTCGAACTGCTGAACGGAAATACACCAAATTTGGCAAAAAGAAAGTGCTTGGTTCAGAAACCGTCCTTTTTTAAAAATGGCATAAATCAGTTCAGTAGTTTATGAAATATTAAAGGAAAAAATCATTATATATCTGGGCAGGACCTAACTACACAAGCATAAGCTTGGCTCTAATTGGCTGCCAACACTGCAATCCAGGAAGTGTTGGTAGCCATCTTGGTGGAATGCTTTTTAGGTCTCGCCTAGAGACACAGCGCATGCGTTGCTCACTACACAAACACCAATGCACCAACCTAAACAATAAAAAAATACCCCAGCATGACCCCTACACTACCCAAACACTACAGTACTACCCTAAACACTAAAACACTAACCCAGCATGACCGCCTACACTACCCAACCATCACTGCACTACACTAAGCCCTAAAACACTAACCCCAGCACGACGATCCGCTACACTACCCAAACACCACTGCACTACCCTAAACCCTAAAACACTACCCCCAACATGACCCCCTACACTAACAAAACACCACTGCACTACCCTAAACCCTAACACACTATCCCCAGCATGACCCCCCTATACTACCCAAACACAACTGCACTACCCTAAACCCTAAATCTACCCTCAGCATAAATCCCTACACTACACAAACACCACTGCACTGCCCTAAACCCTAAAACACTACCACCAGCACGACCCCCTACACTATGCAAACACAACTGCACTATCCTAAACCTAAAACACTACCCCTGGCACGACCCCCTACACTACCCAAACACAACTGCACTACCCTAAACCCTAAAACACAACCCCCTATACTACACAAACACCACTGCACTACCCTAAACCCTAAAACACTACCAACAGCATGACCCCCAACAATACCCAAACACCACTGCACTACCCTAAACCCAAAAACACGACCCCCTACACTACAAAAACACCACTGCCCTACCCTAAAATATAAAACACTACCTCCTACACTACAAAAACACCTCTGCACTACACTTAACCATAAAACACTATCCCCAGCACGAACCCATACACTACAAAAACACCACTGCACTACCCTTACCCCTAAAACACTACCCCCAGCATGACCCCCTACACTACACAAACACCACTGCACTACCCTAAACCCCAAATCTACCCCCAGCACGACCCCCTACACTACCAAACACCACTACACTACGCTAAACCCTAAAACCACTACCCCCAGTATGACTCCCTACACTACACAAATACCACTTCGCAACCCGAAACCCTAAAACACTACCCCCAGCACTATCCCCAACACCACACAAACTCAACTGCGCTTACCTAAACCCTAAAACACTATCCACAGCACTACCCCCTACACTACCCAAACACCACTGCGCTACCCTAAAACACTACCCCCAGCCTGACCACCTACACCACCCAAACACCACTGCGCTGCCCTGAACCCTAAAACATTACCCCAGCATGACCTCCCACACTACCCAAACACCACTGTGCTACCCTAAGCCCTAAATCTACCCCCTGCACGACCCCCTACACTACCCAAACACTACTGCGTTACCCTAAACCCTAAAACACTACCCCCAGCACGACCCCCTAACCAAACACACCTGCGCTACCCTAAACACTAAAACTCTACCCTCAGCATGACCCCTATGCTACCCATACACCACTCCGCTACCCTAACCCCTTAAACACTACCCCGAGCATGACCCCCTATGCTACCCAAACACCACTGCGCTACCCTAAACCCTAAAAAACTAGCCCCAGTACGACCCCTACACTACCCAAACACAACTGCGCTACCCTTAACCTTAAAATATTACCCCCAGCACAACCCCCTACACTATACACACACCACTGCGCTACCCTAAACCCTAAAACACTACCCCCAGCATGACCCCTACACTACACAAACACCACGGCGAAACCCTAAACCCTAAAACACTAGCCCCAGCACGACCCCCTACACTGCACAAACACCACTCCGCTACCAAAAACCCTAAAACACTACCCCCAGCACGACCCTCGACACTACCCAAACACCACTGCGCTACCCTAAACACTAAAACACTACCCCCAACACAACCCCCTACACTACCCATACACCACTGTGCTAAACTAAACTCAAAAACACTACCTCAAGCACGACCGCCTACACTACCTAAACACCACTGCGCCACTCTAAACCCTAAAACACTACCCCCAGCATGTCCCCCTACACTACGCAAACACAACTGCAGTACCCTAAACCCTAAAACACGACCCCCTATACTACACAAACACCACTGCAATACACCAAACCCTAAAACACTACCCCCAGCATGACCCCGTACACTACACAAACATCATTGCACTACCAAAAATCCTAAAACACTGCCACCAGCGCGACCCCCTACACTACCCAAACACCACTGCACTTTCCTAAAAACTAAAACACAACCCCCTACACTACACAACCACCACTGCACTGCCCTAAACCCTAAAACACTACCCCTGGCATGACCCCCTACACTACTCAAACACCACTGCACTACCCTAAAATCTAAAACACTACCGCCTACACTACAAAAACACCACTGCACTACACTAAATCCTAAAACAATACCCCCAGCACGAACCCCTAAACTACAAAAACACCGCTGCACTACCCTAAAGCCTAATACACTAACCCCAGCACGACCCCCTACACTACACAAACACCCCTGCACTACCCTAAAACATAATCTACCCCCAGCATGACCCTCTACACCACCCAAACACCTCTGTGCTACCCTGAACCCTAAAACACTACCCCCAGCACAACCACCTACAGTACCCAAACACCACTGTGCTACCCTAAACCCTAAAACACTACCCCCAGCACGACCTCCTACACTACC
Source organism: Triturus cristatus (assembly GCF_964204655.1). Classification (NCBI taxonomy): domain Eukaryota; kingdom Metazoa; phylum Chordata; class Amphibia; order Caudata; family Salamandridae; genus Triturus; species Triturus cristatus. The sequence continues at coordinate 3,374 of NW_028188077.1, forward strand.
CATACACCATTGCGCTACCCTAAACCCTAAATCTACCCCGCACAACCCCCTACACTACCCAAACACCACTCCGCTACCCTAAACCCTAAAACACTACACCCAGCACGACCCCCTAACCAAACACCACTGTGCTGCCCTAAACCCTAAACCACTACCCTCAGCATGACACCCTATGCTACCCAAACACCACTCAGCTACCCTAAACCCTAAAACACTACCCCCAGCACGACCCCCTACACTACCCAAACACCACTGCGCTACACTAAACCCTAAAACACTAGCCCAGCATGACCCCCTACACTACACAAACACCACTGCACTACCCTAAACCCTTAAACACTACCCCCAGCATGACCCCCTACACTACACAAACACCACTGCGCTACCCTAAACCCTAAAACACTACCCCTACACTACACAAACACCACTGCGCTACACTAAACACTACCCCCAGCACGACCCCCTATACTACAAAAACACCACTGCACTACCATAAACCTTGAAACACTGCCCCCAGCACGACCTCCTAAACTACTCAAACAGCTCTGCGCTACCCTAAACCCTAAAACACTACCCGCAGCACAACCCTCTACACTACCCAAACACCACTGCGCTACCCATAACCCTAAAACACTATACCCAGCACTACCCGCTATACTACCCAAACACCACTGCGCTACACTAAACCCTAAAACAATACCCCCAGCATGTCCACATACACTGCCCAAACACCACTGCGCTACCCTAAACCCTAAATCTACCCCCACACGACCCCCTACACTACCCAAACACCAGTGCGCTACCCTAAATCCTAAAACACTACTCCCAGCACGACCCCCTAAATAAACACCACTGTGATACCCTAAACCCAAAAACACTACCCCCAGCACGACCCCTACGCTACCCATACACCACTGCGCTACCCTAAACCCTAAAACACTACCCCAAGCACAAACTCCTACCTTAACCAAACACCACTGCGCCACCCTAAACCCTAAAAAACTAGCCCCAGCACGACCCCTACACTACCCAAACACAACTGCGCTACCCTTAAACTTAAAACATTACCCCAGCACGAGACCATACACTTCACAAACACCACTGCGCTACTCTAAACACTAAAACACTACCCCAGCACGACCCCCTACACTACACAAACACCACTGCGCTACCCTAAACTCTAAAACACTACCCCCAGCATGACCCCTACACTACACAAACACCACTGCGCTACCCTAAAACACTACCCCCAGCACAACCCCCTACACTACACAAACACCACTGCGCTACCAAAAACCCTAAAACACTACCCTCAGCACAACCCCCTACACTACCCAAACACCACTGCGCTACCCTAAACCCTAAAACACTACCCCCAGCACGACCCTCTACACTACCCAAACACCACTGCGCTACCCTAAACCCTAAAACACTATACCCAGCACTACCCGCTATACTACCCAAACACCACTGCGCTACACTAAACCCTAAAACACTAACCCGAGTACGACCCCCTACACTACCCATACACCACATCGCTACACTAAACCCTAAAACACTACCTCCAGCACGACCGCCTACACTACCGAAACACCACTGCGCCACTCTAAACCCTAAAACACTACCCCCAGCATGACCCCCTACACTACCCAAACATAACTGCACTGCCCTAAACCGTAAAACACGACCCCCTATACTAAACAAACACCACTGCAATTCACCACACCCTAAAACAGTACCCCCAGCATGACCCCCTACACTACACAAACAAAACTGCACTACCCTAAACCATAAAACACTACCCCTACACTACAAAAACACCACTGCACTACCCTAAACCCTAAAACACTACCACCAGCACGACCCCCTACATTACCCAATCATCACTGCAGTTCCCAAAACCCTAAAACATGACCCCCTACACTACCCAAACACAACTGCACTACCCTAAACCCTAAAACACGACCCCCTACACTACAAAAACACCACTGCACTACCCTAAAATCTAAAACAATACCCCTACACTACACAAACACCACTGCACTGAACTAAACCCTAAAACACTCCCCCCAGTATGAACACCTACTCTACAAAAACACCACTGCACTACCCTAAACCCTAAAACACTACCCCCAGCACGACCCCCTACACTACACAAACACCACTCCACTACCCTAAAACCTAAATCTACCCCCAGCATGACCCCCTAAACTACCCAAACACCACTGCACTACGCTAAACCCTAAAATGCTACCACCAGTATGACCCCACACACTACACAAATACCACTGAGCTACCGATAAGCCTAAAACACTCCCCCCAGCACTACCCCCACACTACACAAACACCGCTGCGCTACCCTAAACCCTAAAACACTACCCCCTGCACTACACAAACAGCACTGCACTACCATAAACTCTAAAACACTACCACCAGCATGGCCCTTACAATACCCATACACCACTGCGCTACCCTAAACCCTAAACATGACCCCCTACACTACAAAAAAAACACTGCACTACACTAAAATCTAAAACTTTACCACCTACACTACACAAACACCACTGCACTACACTAAACCCTAAAACACTACCCCCAGCACGAACCACTACACTACAAAAACACCACTGCACTACCCTAAACCCTAAAACACTACCCCCAGCAAGACCCCCTACACTACACAAACACCACTGCACTACCCTAAACCCTAAATCTACCCCCAGTATGACCTCCTTCACTACACAAATACCACTGCGCTACCCTGAACCCTAAAACACTATACCCAGCACTACCCACTACACTACCCAAACATAACTGCTCTACCCTAAACCCTAAAACACTACCCCCAGCACGACCTCCTAACCAAACACCACTGCGTTACCCTAAACCATAAAACACTACCCCCAGCACGACCCCTACGCTACCCAAACATGACTGCGCTGCCCTAAACCCTAAAAACTTGACCCAGCCCCACCCCTACACTACCCAAACACAACTGCGCTACCCTTAACCTTAAAAGATTACCCCCGCACGACCCCCTACACTACACAAACACCACTATGCAATCCTAAAACACTACCCCAGCACGAACCATTACACTACAAAAACACCACTGCACTACCCTAAACCCTAAAACACTACCCCCAGCACGACCCCCTACACTACACAAACACCACTGCACTACCCTAAACCCTAAATCTACCCCCAGTATGACACCGTTCACTACACAAATATCACTGCGCTACCCTGAACCCTAAAACACTATACCCAGCACTACCCCCTACACTACCCAAACACCACTGCACTACCCTAAGCCCTAAAACACTACCCCCAGCACGACCTCATAACCAAAAACCACTGCGCTACCCTAAACCATAAAACACTACCCCCAGCACGACCCCAATGCTACCCATACACCACTCCGCTACCCTTAATGCTAAAACACTACCCGCAGCACGACCCCCTACGCTACCCAAACATCACTGCGCTACCCTAAACCCTAAAAAACTAGCCCCAGCCCCACCCCTACACTACCCAAACACAACTGCGCTACCCTTAACCTTAAAAGATTACCCCCCGCACGACCCCCTACACTACACAAACACCAATGCGCTAGCAAAAACCCTAAAACATTACCCCCAGCACTACCCCCTACACTACACAAACACCACTGCGCTACCCTAAAACACTACCCCCAGCACAACCCCCTACACTACACAAACACCACTGCGCTAGCAAAAACCCTAAAACATTATCCCCAGCACGACCCCCTACACTACCCAAACACCACTGCGCTACCTTAAATCCTAAAACACTCCCGCAGCACGACCCTCTACAATACCCAAACACCACTGCGCTACCCTAAACCCTAAAACACTACCCCCAGCACGACCCTTGACACTACCCAAACACCACTGCGCTACTCTAAACCCTAAAACACTACCCCCAGCACGACCCCCTACACTACCCATACACAACTGCGCTACCCTAAACCCTAAAACACTAACCCAGCACGACCCCCTACACTACCCATACACCACATCACTGCCCGAAACACTAAAACACTACCCCAAGTACGACCTCCTACACTAACCAAACAACACTGCGCTACCCTAAACCCTAAATATCTACCCCAGCATGACCCTCTACACTTCCAAGCACCACTGCGCTACACTAAACCCTAAAACACTACCACCAGCACGACCCTCGACACTACCCAAACACCACTTTGCTATTCTAATCCCTAAAACACTACCCCCACCGCGACCCCCTACACTACCCATACACAACTGCGCTACCCTAAACCCTAAAACACTAACCCCAGCACGACCCATACACTACCCAAACACCACTGCGCTACCCTAAACCCTAAAACACTACCCTCAGCACGACCCCCTAACCAAACCCCACTGCACTACCCTAAACCCTAAAGCACTACCCCAGCACGACCCCCTACACTACCCAAACACCACTGCGCTACCTTAAACACTAAAACACTACCCCCAGCATGACCCTCTACACTACCCAAAAACCACTGCACCACTCTAAACCCTAAAACACTACCCCCAGCATGACCCCCTACACTACACAAACACAACTGCACTACCCTAAACCCTAAAACACGACGCCCTATACTACACAAATACCACTGTAATACACCAAACCCTAAAACACTACCCCCAGCATGACCCCCTAAACTACCCAAACACCACTGCACTTCCCTAAACCCTAAAACATGACCCCCTACACTACCCAAACACAACTGTACTACCCTAAACCCTAAAACACAACCCCAAACACTACAAAAACACCCCTGCACTACCCTAAAATCAAAAACACGACCCCCTACACTACAGAAACACCACTGCAATACACTAAACCCTAAAACACTACCCCCAGCACGAATCCCTACACTACAAAAACACCACCGCACTACCCTAAACCCTAAAACACTAACCCCAGCACGACCCCTTATACTACCCAACACCGCTGCACTACGCGAAACCCTAAAACACCAACCCCCAGTATGACCCCCTACACTACACAAATAACACTGCGCTACCCTAAACCCTAAAACATTACCCCCAGCAATACCCCAACACTACACAAACACCACTGCACTACCCTAAACCCTAAAACACTACCCCCAGCACTACTCCCTACACTACCCAAACACCACTGCGCTACCCTAAACCGTAAACACTACCCCCAGCACGACCACCTACAGTACCCAAACACATCTGCGCTACCCTAAACCCTAATCCCTAAAACACTACCCCCAGCACAACCTCCTACACTACCCAAACACCACTGTGCTACCCTAAACCCTAAATATACCCCCGCACGTCCCCCCACACTACCCAAACACCAGTGCGCTACCCTAAAACACTACCCCCAGCACGACCCAATAACCAAACACCACTGCGCTACCCTAAACCCTCAAACATTACTCCAGCACGACCCCCTATGCTATCCAAACACCACACTACTCTCCTACCCTAAAACCTAAAAAACACTACCCCCAGCATGACCCCCTATGCTACCCAAACACCACTGCACCACTCTAAACCCTAAAACACTACCCCCAGCATGACCCCTACACTATACAAACACAACTGCACTACCCTAAACCCTAAAACATGACCCCCTACACTACCCAAACACAACTGTACTACCCTAAACCCTAAAACACAACCCCTAACACTACAAAAACACCCCTGCACTACTCTAAAATCTAAAACACTACCCCCTACACTACACAAATACCACTGTAATACACCAAACCCTAAAACACAACCCCCAGCATAACCCCCTACACTACCCAAACAGCACTGCACTTCCCAAAATCCTAAAACATGACCCTCTACACTACACAAACACAACTGTACTACCCTAAACCCTAAAACACAACCCCAAACACTACAAAAACACCCCTGCACTAACCTAATATCTAAAACACTACCCCCTACACTACAGAAACACCACTGCTCTACCCTACACCCTAAAACACTACCCCCAGCACGACCCCCTGCACTACCCAACACCGCTGCACTACGCGAAACCCTAAAACACTAACCCCCGGTATGACCCCCAACACTACACAAATAACACTGCGCTACCCTTAACCCTAACACACTACCCCCAACACAACCCCCAACACTACCCATATACCACTGCACTAAACTAAACTCTAAAACACTACCCCCAGCACGACCCCCTACCCTACTGATACACCACATCGCTACCCTAAACCCTAAAACACTACCTCAAACACGATCGCCTACACTACCTAAACACCACTGCGTCACTCTAAACCCTAAAACACTACCCCCAACATGACCCCCTACACTACCCAAACACAGCTGCACTACCCTAAACCCTAAAACACGACCCCCATACCACACAAACACCACTGCAATACACCAAACCCTAAAACACTACCCCCAGCATGACCCCGTACACTACCCAAACACCACTGCTCTTCCCTAAACACTAAAACACGACCCCCTACACTACCCAAACACAAATGCACTACACTAAACCATAAAACACGACCCCCTACACTACAAAAACACCACTGCACTACCCTAAAATCTAATACACCACCGACTACACTACACAAACACCACTGCACTACACTAAATCCTAAAACAATACCCCAGCACAAACCCCTACACTACAAAAACACCACTGCACTACCCTTAACCCTAAAAAACTACTCCCAGCACGACCTCCTACACTACCCAAACACCACTGCGCTACCCTAAACCCTAAATCTACCCCACACGACCCCCTACACTACCCAAACACCACTCCGCTACCTTAAACCCTGAAAAACTACACCCAGCACGACCCCCTAACTAAACACCACTGCGCTACCCTAAACCCTAAAACACTACCCTCAGCATGACACCCTACGCTACCCAAACACCACTCAGCTACCCTAAACCCTAAAACACTACCCAGAGCACGACCCCCTACGCTACCCAAACACCACTGCGCTACACTAAACCCTAAAACACTAGCCCAGCATGACCCCCTACACTACACAAACACCACTGCGCTACCCTAAACCCTTAAACACTACCCCCAGCATGACCCCCTACACTACACAAACGCCACTGCGCTACCCTAAACCCTAAAACACTACTCCCAGCACAAACCCCTACACTACACAAACACCACTGCGCTACCCTAAACACTACCCCCAGCATGACCCCCTACACTACACAAACACCACTGCGCTACCATAAACCTTGAAACACTGCCCCCAGCACGACCTCCTAAACTCCTCAAACACCACTGCGCTACCCTAAACCCTAAAACACTACCCCCAGCACAACCCTCTACACTACCCAAACACCACTGCGCTACCCTAATCCCTAAATCTACACCCACACAACCCCCTACACTACCCAAACACCACTGCGCTACCCTAAATCCTAAAACACTACTCCCAGCACGACCCCCTAACCAAACACCACTGCGATACCCTAAACCCTACAACACTACCCCCAGCACAACCCCTATGCTAACAATACACCACTCCGCTATCCTAAACCCTAAAACACTACCCCAAGCACGAACTCCTACACTAACCAAACACCACTGCGCTACCCTAAACCCTAAAAAAACAGCCCCAGAACGAACCCTACACTACCCAAACACAACTGCGCTACCCTTAACCTTAAAACATTACCCCCAGCACGATACCATACACTACACAAGCACCACTGCTCTACTCTAAACATTAAAACACTACCCCAGCACGACCCCCTACAATACACAAACACCACTGCGCTACCCTAAACCCTAAAACACTACCCCCAGCACAACCCCCTACACTACACAAACACCACTGCGCTACCCTAAAACACTACCCCAGCACAACCTCCTACACTACACAAACACCACTGCGCTACCAAAAACCCTAAAACACTACCCCCAACACGACCCCCTACACTACCCAAACACCACTGCGCTACACTAAACCCTAAAAAACTACACCCAGTACGACCCCCTACACTACCCATACACCACATCGCTACACTAAACCCTAAAACACAACCTCCAGCACGACCGCCTACACTACCCAAACACCACTGCGCCACTCTAAACTCTAAAACACTACCCCTAGCATGACCCCCTACACTACCGAAACATAACTGCACTGCCCTAAACCGTAAAACACGACCCCCTATACTACACAAACACCACTGCAATACACCAAACCCTAAAACAGTGCCCCCAGCATGACCCCCTACACTACACAAATACAACTGCACTACCCTAAACCCTAAAACACTACCCCTACACTACAAAAACACCACTGCACTACCCTAAACCCTAAAACACTACCACCAGCATGACCCCCTACATTACCCAATCATCACTGCAGTTCCCAAAACCCTAAAACATGACCCCCTACACTACCCAAACACAACTGCACTACCCTAAACCCTAAAACACGACCCCCTACACTACAAAAACACCACTGCACTACCCTAAAATCTAAAACAATACCCCTACACTACACAAACCCCCCTGCACTACACTAAACCCTAAAACACTCCCCCAGTATGAACACCTACACTACAAAAACACCACTGCACTACCCTAAACCCTTAAACACTACCCAGAGCACGACCCCCTACGCTACCCAAACACCACTGCGCTACACTAAACCCTAAAACACTAGCCCAGCATGACCCCCTACACTACACAAACACCACTGCGCTACCCTAAACCCTTAAACACTACCCCCAGCATGACCCCCTACACTACACAAACGCCACTGCGCTACCCTAAACCCTAAAACACTAATCCCAGCACGAACCCCTACACTACACAAACGCCACTGCGCTACCCTAAACACTACCCCAGCATGACCCCCTACACTACACAAACACCACTGCGCTACCATAAACCTTGAAACACTGCCCCCAGCACGACCTCCTAAACTCCTCAAACACCACTGCGCTACCCTAAACCCTAAAACACTACCCCCAGCACAACCCTCTACACTACCCAAACACCACTGCGCTACCCTAATCCCTAAATCTACACCCACACAACCCCCTACACTACCCAAACACCACTGCGCTACCCTAAATCCTAAAACACTACTCCCAGCACGACCCCCTAACCAAACACCACTGCGATACCCTAAACCCTACAACACTACCCCCAGCACAACCCCTATGCTAACAATACACCACTCCGCTATCCTAAACCCTAAAACACTACCCCAAGCACGAACTCCTACACTAACCAAACACCACTGCGCTACCCTAAACCCTAAAAAAACAGCCCCAGAACGACCCCTACACTACCCAAACACAACTGCGCTACCCTTAACCTTAAAACATTACCCCCAGCACGATACCATACACTACACAAGCACCACTGCTCTACTCTAAACATTAAAACACTACCCCAGCACGACCCCCTACAATACACAAACACCACTGCGCTACCCTAAACCCTAAAACACTACCCCCAGCACAACCCCCTACACTACACAAACACCACTGCGCTACCCTAAAACACTACCCCAGCACAACCTCCTACACTACACAAACACCACTGCGCTACCAAAAACCCTAAAACACTACCCCCAGCACGACCCCCTACACTACCCAAACACCACTGCGCTACACTAAACCCTAAAAAACTACACCCAGTACGACCCCCTACACTACCCATACACCACATCGCTACACTAAACCCTAAAACACAACCTCCAGCACGACCGCCTACACTACCCAAACACCACTGCGCCACTCTAAACTCTAAAACACTACCCCTAGCATGACCCCCTACACTACCGAAACATAACTGCACTGCCCTAAACCGTAAAACACGACCCCCTATACTACACAAACACCACTGCAATACACCAAACCCTAAAACAGTGCCCCCAGCATGACCCCCTACACTACACAAATACAACTGCACTACCCTAAACCCTAAAACACTACCCCTACACTACAAAAACACCACTGCACTACCCTAAACCCTAAAACACTACCACCAGCACGACCCCCTACATTACCCAATCATCACTGCAGTTCCCAAAACCCTAAAACATGACCCCCTACACTACCCAAACACAACTGCACTACCCTAAACCCTAAAACACGACCCCCTACTCTACAAAAACACCACTGCACTACCCTAAAATCTAAAACAATACCCCTACACTACACAAACCCCCCTGCACTACACTAAACCCTAAAACACTCCCCCAGTATGAACACCTACACTACAAAAACACCACTGCACTACCCTAAACCCTTAAACACTACCCCCAGCACGACCCCCTACACTACACAAACACCACTCCACTACCCTAAAACCTAAATCTACCCCCAGCATGACACCCTAAATTACCCAAACACCACTGCACTATGCTAAACCCTAAAACACTACCCCCAGTATGACCCCATACACTACACAAATACCACTGCGCTACCCATAAGCCTAAAACACTCCCCCCAGCACTACCCCCCACACTACACAAACACCGCTGCGCTACCCTAAACTCTAAAACACTACCCCCTGCAGTACACAAACAGCACTGCACTACCATAAACCCTAAAACACTACCACCAGCATGACCCCCTAC